>NW_024098364.1:0-18395 GCF_016545835.1 Crotalus tigris
AATTCGAGCTTCATATCTACTGATTTTCCTGGCTATAGCTGTTATTTGTTGCTTTATTATTTCCATTGCTTCCTTGATCTTCCTTGTTTCTAAGTGGTATTTCTTGATTAGGTATTCTTTGGTCTTCTTGTTCTTCAGCTTCTTTTCTTTCATCTGTTCTATCTTGCTTGCATGTGATCTTAACTTGCTGATCTTATTTTCTAGTCTAACCTTCCATTTTTCTGGTGCACTGTTTGTTTGTTTTTCTTTTTTGTTGATTTTGCATCCCATGTATTCTGTTATAACTGCAGCGGTGCTGTACATTAGTTTGTTTGTTTCTTGCAATGAATTGGTGCTTATACTTGATATTGCAATATTTGCATCTTTTAATGCTTGTGCTAGCTGTTTCTTTGGAACAAGCTTCAATGCAGGTAGCCTTATTCTGTTGTTTTTGTGCTGTTCTAGATGCTCAGTTATTCTTTGTTTCAATTCTTTTATTTCTTTAGTTAGAGGGTTTTGTTCTTCCTGAGGAAGAGGTGCCTGGTTTTCAAATGAGAACAGTTGTATATCTCTGCTGAATTCCTTCACTGCCAACTCCCCCTTGTTTGCCTCTACATTCTGAATTACTTCTGGTAAGGCTTTGATTTCTTTGCCCTGGGTAAACCTTTGCAGTTCGTCCAATTCTGTTTCTGTGAATATTTTATTTCGTGTTATAAATCGTCGTTGATCTGCTAGTCTCTGTTCTGTTATTTCTGATTCTGGATGTTGTTCTTTCCAGAACTGGTGCATTCGTTTTAGATATCCTCTTCTTGTTGGACTTGATCTGTAGTAACAGATCATTATTTCTTTGTTTTCCATCACTGTGTATCTGCGACGGGTAAACACCTTTTCTTCCAGTAGTTCTGCAGCTGCTGGCACTGGTTGCTCAGCCAACAGTCCTGAGTCCTGTAACCCATTTTTCACCAGATATCCAGGAACTCCAATATCTAGCGCGGACCTTGTTAACCCGGGCGACGTCCGAGCCGGTATGGCATTCTGAAATTTACGTCTCACCATATTTTTTATGGGAGAGACACTCTTTGTCTGACTCCTCTGATGAGACCTGTCCAGTATGGTTGAACCTCTATCATAGCTCTCATCTTCCTCAGAGTACACAAGCCCCACTATTTTATTATTATTATTATTATTGATCATCGCACAGTCAGCCAGATGTTCCAGACTGGTTTGGCATTTTGTCTACCTATCGAGTCCTTAACCCAGGACTGGGATAGGCAGATGTGGATGTTTGATGGTATTGCAGATATCGTCGCAGGATGGAAGCAGTTCCTAATAAGGCCGCCTTTTGCAATTGACTAATAGCAAATTTGTCAATGCCAATTGTGTTCAAGTGGTGCTCCAGTTGTTTTGGGATTGCACCCAAGGAGCCTATTACTATTTGGTACTACCCTTGCTTGCTTTTGCCACAGTCTTTCTATTTCTATTTGTAGGTCTTTGTATTTTGTTATCTTCTCCAGTTCTTTCTATTCTATTCTGCTATCTCCAGGCACTGCCACGTCCACTATCCAGACTTTTTTGTCTTTCTTATCGACAATTGTTAAGTCTGGGGTGTTATGTTGCAGGTGCTTGTCTGTTTGAATTCTGAAGTCCCAGAGCAGTTTAATTTTATCATTTGCTATGACTTTCTCTATTTTATGATCCCACCAGTTTTTGCTTACAGGCAAATGATACTTTTTGCAGATCTTCCAATGCACCATTGTTGCTACTTTGTCATGCCGCTGCTTGTAATCAGTCTGTGCAATCTTCTTGCAACAGCTTACCAAGTGGTCCACTGTTTCTTCAGCTTCTTTGCATAGGCGGCACTTACTGTCTGTTGCTGTCTTCTCAATTTTGACTTTGTATGCATTTGGTCTTAAGGCTTGGTCTTGTGCAGCCAGAATTAGTCCCTCGGTCTCTTTCTTCAATTTTCCTGCTCTTAGCCATTGCCAGGTTTTATTCTTATCTGCTTTCCCAGCTATTTTTTTCATGTATTGGCCATGTAGTGCTTTGTCTTCCCATGCCTCTATTCTGTTCTTCATTTGGTCTTTCCTGTAGGCCAGTTTGGTCTCTCCAGTAGTTAGTAAGCCTTCCTGATATACTAATTTCAGGGCATCTTCATCATTGTTCTTCAGATATTCTTCCAAGGCCATTTTTTCTTCTTCAACCATCTGATGTACTTGTAGCATTCCACGCCCACCTATTTGCCTTGGTAGATAAAGTCTATCAATGTCACTGCGTGGATGAAGGGCATGATTCATTGTCATTATTTTTCTGGTCTGCCTATCCATTGCTTTTATTTCTGCTTGAGTCCAGTCCACTATTCCAGCTGTGTACCTAATGACTGGGATTGCCCAGGTGTTGATTGCCTTTATGGTATTTCCTCCATTGAGTTTGGACTTTAAGATCTTCTTCACTCTCTTGATGTATTCACCTCTAATCTTTTTCTTGACTTCATGTGCTTGATGTTGTCAGCTTGAAGGATACCCAAGTATTTGTAGTAATCTTCCTCATCCAGACTCTTAATGTTATTTTCGTGGGGCATCTTGATTCCTTCAGTTTTCACTATTTTTCCTGGTTTGATAGTAAGTGTGGCACATTTGTCCAAGCCAAACTCCATTACAATATCTTGGCTATATATACGGACAGTGTTGAGCAGCGATTCTATTTCAGATGATGTTTTTCCATACAGCTTCAGATCATCCATGTAAAGGAGGTGGGATAGTCTAGCAGATGTTTTTGATGTTTGATAGTCCCTGTCCTGAGTTATTCCCAGTATTGTTTGACAGAGGAAACAGTGCAATAACAAATAGTATGGTGATATGATCTCCTTGAATATTCCCTCTTGATATAACCTCGTCCCAGCTTTCTCACCATTGATCTGCAACTGTGTCTTCCATTGTGCCCATCGATCTTTGCACAAATTTTCTGATGTTTCTAACTGATCCTGTTATTTTTCTAGGCACCTGATTATCCAATCATGGGACAGAGAAGTCAAATGCCTATTTGTAGTCAATCCATGCCACATTCAGTTGGTCTTCCTTCTCTTGCAGTTTTTCAAGATCATTTTGTCTATTAGGAGTTGATCTTTTGTTCCTCTGCTATTGGGGCGGTTTCCTTTCTGCTCAGGTGGAAAGAGATTGTTTTCAACTAGATGCTGTTGTACTGCATCAGCTATCACACCAGTTAGTAATTTGAAAGTTGTTGGTAAGCAGGTAATTGGCCTGTAGTTATCTGGTGTTGCCCCTTTTGCTGGATTTTTCATTATTAGGTAGGTTTTTCCAGTTGTTAGCCACTTTTCAGTTTCTCCTCCTTGTAGTATATTGTTGAACTGCTTGGCAATGAGTGGGTGTATAACAGTTAGATGCTTCAACCAAAACCCATGCAGTTCATCTTCACCTGGTGCTGACCAATTTTTGATTTTCTTTGCTCTTTTTTCTACCATTTTTGTTGTTATTACTAGTTCTTTCATTTCAGCTTCTGTTTTATTTGCATCCACTTCTTTTAACCAAGCCGCATCCTTGTTGTATTTCTTTGGGTTATCCCATACCTGCTTCCAGAACTGCACTGTTTCTTCCTTGTCAGGTACTGACTGATTCATTGCAGTTTCTCCATGATGGATTGGTAGAAACGTTTCTGATTGGATTGAAATGGGAGGTTCTGCTATAGTTTGCAATTCGAGCTTCATATCTACTGATTTTCCTGGCTATAGCTGTTATTTGTTGCTTTATTATTTCCAGTGCTTCCTTGATCTCACTTGTTTCTAAGTGGTGCTTTCTTGTTAGGTATTTCTTGGTCTTCTTGTTCTTTCACTTGCTTTTCTTTCATCTGTTTTCTACTTGCTTGCATTTGATCTTAACTTCTGATCTTATTTTCTAGTCTAACCTTCCATTTTTGTGTGCACTGTTTGTTTGTTTTTCTCTTTGTTGAGTTGCATCCCAGGTATTCAGTTATAACTGCAGCTGTTTCTGTACATTTAGTTGGTTTTGTTTCTTGGCAGTGAATTGGTGCTTATACTTGATATTGCAGGTATTTTCATCTTTTAATGCTTGTGCTAGCTGTTTCTTTGAAACAAGCTTCAATGCAGGCAGCCTTATTCTGTTGTTTTTGTGCTGTTCTAGATGCTCAGTTATTCTTTGTTTCAATTCTTTTATTTCTTTAGTTAGAAGGTTTTGTTCTTCCTGAGGTAGAGATGCCTGGTTTCCAAATGAGAACAGTTGTATATTTCTGCTAGATTCCTTCACTGCTAACTCCCCCTGGTTTGCCTCTACATTCTGAATTACTTCTGGTAAGGCTTTGATTTCTTTGCCCTGGGTAAACCTTTGCAGTTCGTTCAATTCTGTTTCTGTGAATATTTTGTTTCGTGTTATAAATCGGCGTTGATCTGCTAGTCTCTGTTCTGTTATTTCTGATTCTGGATGTTGTTATTTCCAGAACAACATTCTGGTGCATTCGTTTTAGATATCCTCTTCTTGTTGGACTTGATCTGTAGTAACAGATCATTATTTCTTTGTTTTCCATCACTGTGTATCTGCGACAGGTAAACACCTTTTCTTCCAGTAGTTCTGCAGCTGCTGGCCCTGGTTGCTCATCCAACAGTCCTGAGTCCTGTAACCCATTTTTCACCAGATATCCAGGAACTCCAACATCTAGTGCGGACCTTGTTAACCCGGGCGACATCCGAGCCGGTATGGCATTCTGCAATTTACGTCTCACCATATTTTGTATGGGAGAGACACTCTTTGTCTGACTCCTCTGATGAGACCTGTCCAGTATGGTTGAACCTCTGGCATAGCTCTCATCTTCCTCAGAGTACACAAGCCCCACAACCACGTCAAGGTAGTGCCTCACTGGGGTATTATTATTATTATTTAATTATTATTATTATTATTAGTGATCATCGCACAGTCAGCCAGATGTTCAGACTGGATTTGGCATTGTGTCTACCTATCGAGTCCTTACCCAGGACCTGGGATAGGCAGATGTGGATGTTTGATGGTATTAAAGGTATCGTCGCAGGATGGAAGCAGTTCCTAATAAGGCCGCCTTTTGCAATTGACTAATAGCGAATTTGTCAATGCCAATGGTGTTCAAGTGGTGCTCCAGTTGTTTTGGGATTTGCACCCAAGGAGCCTATTACTATTGGTACTACTTTTGCTTGTTTTTGCCACAGTCTTTCTATTTCTATTTGTAGGTCTTTGTATTTTGTTACCTTCTCCAGTTCTGATAAGAAATCTATTCTGCTGTCCTCCAGGCACTGCCACGTTCCACTATCCACAACTTTTTTGTCTTTTCCTTATCGACAATTTTAAGTCTGGGGTGTTTTATGTCGCAGTGCTTGTCTGTTTGAATTCTGAGTCCCAGAGAGCAGTTTAATTTATCAATTTCTATGACTTCTCTATTTTATGATCCCCACCAGTTTTTGCTTACAGGCAAATGTATTTTTTGGCAGATCTTCCAATGCACCATTGTTGCTAACTTTGTCATGCCGCTGCTTTAAGTCAGTCTGTGCAATCTTCTTGCAACAGCTTACCAAGTGGTCCACTGTTTCTTCAACTTCTTTGCATAGGCGGCACTTACTGTCTTTTGCTGTCTTCTCAATTTTGACTTTGTATGCATTTGTCCTTAAGGCTTGGTCTTGTGCAGCCAGAATTAGTCCCTTGGTCTCTTTCTTCAATTTTCCTGCTCTTAGCCATTGCCAGTTTTTATTATTATCTGCTTTCCCAGCTATTTTTTTCATGTATTGGCCATGTAGTGCTTTGTCTTCCCATGCCTCTATTCTGTTCTTCATTTGGTCTTTCTTGTAGGCCAGTTTGGTCCCTCCAGTAGTCAGTAAGCCTTCCTGATATACTAATTTCAGTGCATCTTCATCATTGTTCTTCAGATATTCTTCCAAGGCCATTTTTTCTTCTTCAACCATCTGATGTACTTCTAGCATTCCACACCCACCTATTTGCCTTGGTAGATAAAGTCTGTCAATGTCACTGCGTGGATTAAGGGCATGATTCATTGTCATTATTTTTCTGGTCTTCCTATCCATTGCTTTTAGTTCTGCTTGAGTCCAGTCCACTATTCCAGCTGTGTACCTAATGACTGGATTGCCCAGGTGTTGATTGCCTTTATGGTATTTCCTCCATTGAGTTTGGATTTTAAGATCTTCTTCACTCTCTTGATTTATTCACCTCTAATCTTTTTCTTGACTTCAGTGTGCTTGATGTTGTCAGCTTGAAGGATACCCAAGTATTTGTAGTACTCTTCCACATCCAGACTCTTAATGTTATTTTCGTGGGGCATCTTGATTCCTTCAGTTTTCACTATTTTTCCTGGTTTGATAGTAAGTGTCACACATTTGTCCAAGCCAAACTCCATTACAATATCTTGGCTATATATATGGACAGTGTTGAGCAGCGATTCTATTTCAGATGATGTTTTTCCATACAGCTTCAGATCATCCATGTAAAGGAGATGGGATAGTCTAGCAGATGTTTTTGATGTTTGATAACCATGTCCTGAGTTATTCAGTATTGTTGACAGATGAAACAGTGCAATAACAAATAGTAATGGTGATAATGAATCTCCTTGAAATATTCCTCTCTTGATATTAACCTCTCCCATCTTCTCACCATTGATCTGCAACTGTGTCTTCCATTGTGCCATCGATCTTTGCACAAATTTTCTGATGTTTCTACTGACTCCTGTTATTTCTAGGCACTTTATTATCCAATCATGTGGCAGAGAGTCAAATGCCTTTTTGGAGTCAATCCATGCCACATTCAGGTTGGTCTTCCTTCTCTTGCAGTTTTCCAAGATCATTTTGTCTATTAGGAGTTGATCTTTTGTTCCTCTGCTATTGGGGCGGTTTCCTTTCTGCTCAGGTTGAAAGAGATTGTTTTCAACTAGATGCTGTTGTACTGCATCAGCTACCACACCAGTTAGTAATTTGAAAGTTGTTGGTAAGCAGGTAATTGGCCTGTAGTTGCCTGGTGGTGCCCCTTTTGCTGGATTTTTCATTATTAGGTAGGTTTTTCCAGTTGTTAGCCACTTTTCATTTTCTCCTCCTTGTACTATATTGTTGAACTGCTTGGCAATGAGTGGTGTATAACAGTTAGATGTTTCAACCAAAACCCATGCAGTTCATCTTCATCTGGTGCTGACCATTTTTTGATTTTCCTTGCTCTTTTTTCTACCATTTTTGTTGTTATTACTAGTTCTTTCATTTCAACTTCTGTTTTATTTGCATCCACCTCTTTTAACCAAGCCGCATCCTTGTTGTATTTCTTTGGGTTATCCCATATCTGCTTCCAGAACTGCACTGTTTCTTCCTTGTCAGGTACTGACTGATCCTTGCAGTTTCTCCATTGATGGATTGGTAGAAACGTTTCTGATTGGATTGAAATTGGAGGTTCTGCCTATAGTTTGCAATTTGAGCTTCATATCTACTGATTTTCTTGGCTATAGCTGTTATTTGTTGCTTTATTATTTCCAGTGCTTCCTTGATCTTCCTTGTTTCTAAGTGGTATTTCTTGATTAGGTATTCTTTGGCCTTCTTGTTCTTCAGCTTCTTTTCTTTCATCTGTTCTAGCTTGCTTGCATGTGATCTTAACTTGCTGATCTTATTTTCTAGTCTAACTTTCCATTTTTGTGGTGCACTGTTTGTTTGTTTTTCTTCTTTGTTGATTTTGCATCCCAGGTATTCAGTTATAACTGCAGCTGTGCTGTACATTAGTTGTTTTGTTTCTTGCAGTGAATTGGTGCTTATACTTGCTATTGCAGTATTTGCATCTTTTAATGCTTGTGCTAGCTGTTTCTTTGAAACAAGCTTCAATGCAGGCAGCCTTATTCTGTTGTTTTTGTGCTGTTCTAGATGCTCAGTTATTCTTTGTTTCAATTCCTTTATTTCTTTAGTTAGAGGGTTTTGTTCTTCCTGAGGTAGAGGTGCCTGGTTTCCAAATGAGAACAGTTGTATATTTCTGCTAGATTCCTTCACTGCTAACTCCCCCTGGTTTGCCTCTACATTCTGAATTACTTCTGGTAAGGCTTTGATTTCTTTGCCCTGGGTAAACCTTTGCAGTTCGTCCAATTCTGTTTCTGTGAATACTTTATTTCGTGTTATAAATCGGCGTTAATCTGCTAGTCTCTGTTCTGTTATTTCTGATTCTGGATGTTGTTATTTCCAGAACAACATTCTGGTGCATTTGTTTTAGATATCCTCTTCTTGTTGGACTTGATCTGTAGTAACAGATCATTATTTCTTTGTTTTCAATCACTGTGTATCTGCGATGGGTAAACACCTTTTCTTCCAGTAGTTCTGCAGCTGCTGGCCCTGGTTGCTCAGCCAACAGTCCTGAGTCCTGTAACCCATTTTTCACCAGATATCCAGGAACTCCAATATCTAGCGTGGACTTTGTTAACCCGGGCGACATCCGAGCCGGTATGACATTCTGAAATTTACGTCTCACCATATTTTTTATGGAAGAGACACTCTTTGTCTGACTCCTCTGATGAGACCTGTCCAGTGTGATTGAATCTCTGACATAGCTCTCATCTTCCTCAGAGTACACAAGCCCCACAACCACATCAAGGTAGTGCCTCACTGGGGGTTATTATTATTATTATTGTTATTATTATTATTATTGTTGTTGTTGTTGTTGTTGTTGTTGTTATTATGCTACTGATCTCCAAAGTGACGCAAAACAGAATTCACTGAAATGAATTAAATAATTAAGATCAATTTATCCTAGCATGAGAATGATGGAAGGTTTGATATTCTTCCAATCTTTTATATATGAATATTTCCCTATACACCTGTCCATAGGCCTACAGTACATGTCTTATTCATACTTTTCTTTGATCATAATTAGTAGCATCGTTTATAAAGGGGATTAAAGAAAGATTTTAAATCTCACTTCCCTCCAATTCCCTTTCTCATGAATTTTAACATATACAATAATTAATTGATAAGGTATTAGTAATCTTTGTTTACAGGGTGATGACTTGTGTCAATTTTTCCTCAGTGGGAGGAAGTTTCTATGAAGTTTTGCATGCTGGAAAATATAGTTTGTAGTCTTGGAGCCATTACGGTGGACAAAGTTTTCATGTTGCCAGTCTTGCTTCTACCCATGTCCTGGTACGATCTTTTGAAAGCAAGAAGGGAGAACCTCATAGATGGGGTGGAGATGGTTCCTAGTTTTCTCGGCTCCAGCAACTCCCAGAAAGCTTCTTGGGGTAATTGCAAGGGTGTGTGTGGATGTCTGCCATGTAGTCATAGTGTTGTGAAAAAAACCATGATACTTACATCAGAAGACAAGACCACGAATGGTTGGAGAAAACAGGTTTATTTGTGCACAATGGTTCAGAGCATTAGCATGACAGATTCTGAACCCTGAGTTACTTCCAGGGTATCATTTTTATACAGCTTGCCGCCCACGCTTAACCTAATTGATGGCTTCGTATCTACCTTTAACACACTAAAAGAGAGAAGTTCATATCTTGAGACCACACACATAGGAAAAAGGGAAGTTTATACAATGTGCAGAAAACCACACTCCCCTACACATGTAATATCTTACACCATTTGTGACTTTCAGTTGGCACTTCTTGTAAAAATGTTTCTTCATAGAATTGCACACAGGTCATCACACTTAGCCAGTTTATAGTATTAGTTAATGCTTTCAAAACATCACCTCTGTTAATTAAAATATAATTCAAAAGTACTTTATCATTTCTCTTAATGGCAATTTTTCATCTACCTCATTTCCCCCCTTTGAAACTTCACTTAAATCTTGAGATTATTGGGGAGTTTCATATATTGGGGGGTCTCTATCTGGAGCACTCAGTTTTACATACTCCCCCCTCATCCCACAAGGCCATAACCTGGGCTATGGCTAACAGGGAATTAATGACAATACTAATCAGCAACAGCACCACTACCACCCAAATAGGTGGCATGAGCCCTTTTCTAATACAAGCAGTTTCCCTCATCCTTTGGCTGGGTTCCATGCTTAGAGAAGCTTAATACTAGTGACGCAATTGCAGCTTCCAGAGCAGGGGATTTTTGTTGCCTGTGTGATGGGTGTTAGCTTCTGGAGTAACACCTGCAGGGGTTTTCTTCACCTCTCCCGTTTGCAGGGGGACAGCTTCCGGAGTGTCACCAGAAGAGGAGAGGCTCCTTCTTCTATGATGCAGGGATAGTTTAAGAGGTTGAGTTGGGTCACTAGTCACTTTCCACTGGGTGGGTGCAGCCAATTTAACCTGAGACCAATGGATCCATGATTTGATTTCAGCCACCTTAATAGGAAGGGGAGAACACATAACAACAGTATATGGCCCTTTCCACTTTGGGCTTAAAACTTCCCTCTTCGAATCCTTTACCCAAACCTCCTGTCCTGGTTGTATATCATGTGTGGGTGTGACATGGGGCCTTTGGGTTAAAACATATTGTTGTAGCTGCTGGACTATAGTGTTAAGAGCCTGCGGCTGTTCTAATTTAACAGTATTTGCCACTTGTCCAGAGTTCTGGACCCTTGGTTTGAATAAGTTGGGGACTCTGCCAAACAATAATTCAAAGGGAGACACAAGCAGCCCCCTTTGTGGGGCACACCTTACAGCAACCAGGGCCATATTTAAAGCATCTGGCCACTTAAGCTGAGTTTCCTGACATATTTTTGCCAATTGTTCTTTAATGGTTCTATTCATTCTCCCATCCCTCCCTCCTGATTGAGCATGGAAACTACAGTGAAGCTTCCATGTTATTCCTAGCATAGCTGCTATCTTTTGGGTGGCTCTATGGATAAATTCAGGACCATTATCTGAAGAGATTCTAGATGGCAACCCATACCTGGGAATAATAATATGAAGCAAGGCTTTTGCGACCTCAGTTGCTTTTTTTTTCCTTGTAGGGATGCAATCTGGCCATCCAGTGTATGTACATACTATGACTAGCATTGCTCTATAGGGACCTGAGCATGGCATGTCAGTGAAATCAATCATCAAGGAATCGAAGGGATAATTTCCTCTGGGTTGATGCCCTTGGGGCAGTTGGGGTCCTTGCCTTGGGTTGTCAGCTGCACAAATCTCACACCTAGCACAAACATTTGCTGCAATGCTGTGTATTTTGTCAATATAGACTTCTCTCTTCAGAGCATTTGCCAGTGCTGTCTTTCCCAGGTGCAGTTGCTTATGAACCTGTTGAACTGCATCCCATGCCATATATCCTGGGACAAAGACTCGCTGGTCTGGCAAAATCCATCAACCATCTTCTTGCCTTGCTTCTAGCACCTCAATTTGTTTCAAGTCTTCCTGAGAGTAGTTTGGTTTAATCTGCCCTTGTTCCTTAGGGGTCCACAAAGCTAGACAGTTTGTATGTCCAGCAGGTGCCTTTTGTGCAGCAATACGAGCTTCCCGGTCTGCCTTATTATTTCCTAATTGAATATCTGATGCTCCCTTCTGATGGCCTTTGCAATGCATTACAGCTACTTCTTTAAGCTCCCACACACTATTCAGCAGACACAGTATCTGTGGTCCATACTTAACATCCTTTCTCCCTGATGTTATTAATCCCCTTTCTTTGTATAAGGCTCCATGGACTTGCACGGTCAGGAATGCATACTTAGAGTCTGTGTACATATTAATGCACTTTCCTTTTACCAACTCCAAAGCTCTAGTTAATGCATGCAGTTTAACTAGCTGAGCACTTGTACCGGGGGGAAGGGGCTAAGCTTCCCAGACTTCCTCCAAAGTTACCGCAGCATATCCTGCCTTTTGAGTTCCTTCTTGCATAAAACTAGTTCCATCTGTATATATTGTAAAGTCTGGATCAGGTAGGGGAACATCTCTCATGTCTGGGCAGCTAGCATAAGTTTCTTCGATGGCTTGTATGCAACTATGTGTGGTTTCCAGGTCTGGTTCAGGCAGCAGCGTGGCTGGATTCAGTGAGTTTGATTGAATTAATATAACCATTGGATTATATGTTATTAGGGCTTGGTACTTTAGCATGTGTGGGTTGGTCAGTCACAAATGTCCTTTTGCTTCCAAAACAGCTTTAAGGGCGTGCGGTGTGTGGATATCTAATTTCTGCCCAAAAGTCAATTTATTAGCTTCCTGTGTTAGCAACAGCAATTGCTGTAAGGCAAGCAGGCCAACTCCTTGCTACATTATCAAGCTGTTTTGATAGATAAGCGGCCAGGCAATGCCAGGTTCCTATTTTCTGGGTGAGAACTCCTACTGCTACATTTTGCTTTGTATCTACAAACAGTTGAAATAACTTTTCCAAGTCTGGTAGACCTAAACTAGGGGCACACAGTAGAGCCTCCTTGAGAGCGGTGAAGCTGTTCCTATCGCAATGGTTCTTTATCTCCCCCTTTGTGGCCTCATATAGGGATTTTGCTATTAAACTAAAGGTAGGGATCCATATTCGGCAGAAGCCAGCAGCAACTAAAAGTCATCTTAACTCTTTCCTATTTTTCAGTACTGGCAGCTGGCAGATAGTGGATGATGTCTTGCAAAACCAGGGGGGTTGTCCTCTGCCCACAAATATGGTACATCAAATTCCTCCCATCTGGCATTTTTCTCTATCATTTGTGCCAGCATCACCATTCTCCATTCCTCTGCATGGGGTACTTCCATCATCACCTTTCCATATTTTATGGCCATTGTGCCATCCTCTTCAAAGGAGATCTGTGCCCTTAATTTACAAAGCAGATCCCTTCCCAATAGAGGAATTGGACAGTCTGGCATATATACAAACTGATGGGTTATAGTTTTTCCCCCCCATAGTGCAACTTAAGGGCTCCAAAAAGGGTCGCTGCAATATTTTTCCTGTTGCTCCTAAATGTTGATAGAGTGAGGGGAGGCCTGGCCTAGGGGTTGGGTTAGGACTGATCGGGTAGCTCCAGTATCCACAAGGAAGGGAATAGGTTTGCCTCCTACTGTTAAACTGACCACAGGTTCTGGGAGGCGGGCTGAACCTGGTCGGTCTCAGTCCCAGTCCTCCACTTCTGCCAGGCCTATGAGGGGAGTTCTTGAAAATCCTCTTCTTCTTTCTCTCCCTCCCTGGCTTCTCCTTGGGTCACCTCTAAAGCTTCTTGCAAACCTTGCAAATCTTCCTCTTCCCTCTCCCTGTTCCTCTTCCTTCTCTCTTTCTGGACATTCACCCTTCCAGTGTCCTTCCTTCTTACATATGGCACACTGGTTTCGTCCTAACACCATTCCCCTTCCTCTACCTCTTCCACCTCCCCTTGACACCCCCATCATAGGAACTGCCAGCAATTCAGCTTTCCTTTGAATTTTCTGATCTTTTTTTTCTTTTCCTCCTCCTTTTCTCTATTCATAAAAGTCTTTCGGGCCACTTCCATCAGTTCACTCATAGGCTTTCCCAGGGCTCCTTCCAGCCTTTGCAGCTTTCTTCGAATATCAGGGGCACTTTGCGAGATAAAGGCCATGGCAAGCATTCAAGCATTGTCAGGCTCTGTTGGATCAATAGGTGTATACATTTGGTAGGCTTCAAGCAACCGAGCGTAAAATGCTTCCGGACTCTCAGTGGCTTCCTGCACTACTAAATACGGTTTGGACATATTAACGGCTGGTTTTCCCACTGCACGAACTGCCTTTACCACTAGCTGTTGATAAGCCTGTAGATCCTTAAGATCATGATATGGATCCCATGAGGGATCTGTGGATGGGAACATTCTTTCAACATGTTCCTCAAGGGAACGCATCAGTGGGACATCGGGCTTCACTATTTTTGTCACTGCCATCCTAATCTTTTCCCTTTCTTCTGGATTGAATAAAGTCCCCATAAGCTGTTGCATATCCTTCCATTGTGGATGTCCACAATGGTCTTTACCAAGTCTGCCACTTAATTTGGTTTTTCACTAAATGGGCCATAATGAAATTTCCAATTAAGAAGGTCTGATGTAGTAAAAGGCATATGTTGGAATAGAGGAGCTGTGGCTGTTTCTGCTGGATTGTCCTTATTGACAACCAATTGATCTACTTGTCTAAGGGGAACATTCAAAGACACTTCCTCAGTCTTTGCCCTCATTTGTTCGGCTATCAGTCCTACCACTTCTCTGTCTTCTGTTTGCAGTCCCGTCCATTCCTCCTCTGCCTTGCCCCCCCCCCCTCAGCAGCTCTTGCTGAAGGTCCAGCTTGGGTCCCTTGATCCTGGACATCTGGTTGGATTATGGCTTGTCCCCAGCTTTTTCTATCTTCAAAACTTTTTAACATAGGGGACAGTTTTGCATTTCTGGATCCATGATGGAGGTCTTTGCAACAAGCCGAGCCACACATCAATATAGGGTGCCTGGTCTGGGTGCCCTAACATGGGATGGAACACTAGCTGATGTACTTTTAGAGCAATGGATGGATCTAGCGTCCCTGTGCTTGGCCAGCCTATGTTAAAGCTGGGCCAATCTACCTCACAGAAGGTCCTCAACTTATGCCTGCTCCACTTAATACCATAATCCTGAGCCCCATAGGCCAACTTAAAATGCTTTGACATACACCCCAACAGAGTAAGGGGTACACTTTCACCACCACCCCATGAGCCTCCCAGGGCACCAGACAAGACAATGAGGAAAGGGGATGAGAGGAAGGTAAGGGGTCCTTCCACTCGGGATGACACTGATGGTTTCACTTATATGCACTAGACCCAGGGAGCTGGACACTCATGGTCACCGATTGGAATTTTGAGCGCCACTCACTCACTACTGGCCCAGGATGCCAGACACTCATGGTCACCTGTGGGGAACGCAGTAGCCTTTCACAGCAAACACAGCAAACACAGCAAACACAGCAATCCTCCCACCTTATTCCAAAGAGAGGGTGATCAGTCCTCTCCTCCGTCCCTGTTTACAGGGAGGGATTCCTTATTTCCCATCCAATACTTGCCTGCAGGTGAATCCTTGGTCCTCCAGCTGGCTGGAAAGATGCCTGGTCTCCTCACCCTTCACCGGTGGTTCTTGGAGTGGCCAACCGCCAATGCTGGAGCCCTGTGTCACAGGGAAATCCCTTGGAATAAAAGGCCCGATGGCACCTGGGATGTTCCCCCTAACACTACAGGCCCCTGGCACCAGGGTGTGCCCTCCAGAGAGCCCCAAGACTCCTTGCTGTCTTGCCGCGGTCGCCAGATAATTGTTGTGGAAAAAACCACGATACTTACATCAGAAGACAAGACCATGAAGGGTTGGAGAAAATAGGTTTATTTGTGCACAATGATTCAGAGCATTAGCATGACAGATTCTGAACCCTGAGTTACTCCCAGGGTGTCATTTTTATACAGCTTAACCTAATGGATGACTTCTTATCTACTTTTAACACACTAAAAGAGAGAAGTTCATATCTTGAGATCACACACATAGGAAAAAGGGAAGTTTATACAATGTGCAGAAAACCACACTCCCCTACACATGTAATATCTTACACCATTTGTGACTTTCGGTTGTCACTTCTTGTAAAAATGTTTCTTCATAGAATTGCACACAGGTCATCACACTCAGCCAGTTTATAGTATTAGTTAATGCTTTCAAAACATCACCTCTGTTAATTAAAATATAATTCAAAAGTACTTTATCATTTCTCTTAATGGCAATTTTTCATCTACCTCAATAGTGCCTTCTCAGACGTGGCAATATGAGAAATTAAATTACTGCAACTGCAACCATCATAAAGTAGAGAAAACATAAAAGAAAAATATTACAGAATATTAATTTTTTGCTACATATACATGTGGGGCAGGGTTAAGGATTTTGACCATCAAATCATAATATGAATTTATTATCAGTATTTCTCCTCATTATAAAAGAATTACACTAATCAGAATGGCTCGCAGTGGCCACATCTAGAATACTGCATCCAGTTTTGGTCACTAAACTAAAGATGTTGAGACTCTAGAAAGATGATTAGGGGCCTGGAAGCTAAAACATATGAAGAACAGTTGCAAGAACTAGGCATGGCTAATCTAATGAAGAGAAGGGCCTGGGATGACATGATAGCACTGTTCCAATATTTGAGGGGCTGTAACAGAGAAGAGGGGGGTAACCTATTTTTAAAAGCATCTGAAGGCCAGACAAGGCACTATGGATGGAAACTGATTGTGGAGAGATTCAACCTAGAAATAAGCAGATATTTTCTGACATGAGAACAATCAACCAATGGAACACCTTGCCTTCAGAAGTTGTGTGTGTTTCATCACTGGAGGCTTTCAAGAAGAGACTGGACAGCCAATTGTCAGAAATGGTAGAGGGTATCCTGCTTGAGCAGGGGGTTGGACTAGATGACCTACAAGGTCCCTTCCAATTCTGTTATTCTGTTATTTTTTGCATGTAACCTCTAATCTACATAACCAACCTGTCTTCCCCTCTTTTGTCCCTTACGTTTTACACCAATATATCCACTCTGTCCATCTGATGAAATGAGCTGCAGAGTATATGCCTTTTAAGAAAAGAAAAGAAAAAAAGCACGTGATTTTTTAAATAAAATTTGTTAGCTAGAAAAGGTGCTACCAGACTCCTGACTATTTTTTGATCACCATAAACCTTCCATATTTAAAGATAAGGAATCTTATACAGAAAAGAAAGCAGAGATCTTGAAGCTATCCATTATAATATATATAGCATTTTAAGATAAATGATTTTGCCATAGTCTTGCCATGGATTTCTGATTAAGTTATAATAATTATTTCTAAACTCATATCAATAATTTGCACTGGAATATGCTCCTTTAAGCAATTTTTGTATCCTCTTTTGTACATGTTCTAAGCTGCATTTTCAGACAGTATTGAGATAGCTGCTGTACTATTTATTCTTCTACAATTTACTTCAGATTTGTTGGATTCTTTCAACAATCTATCTAAAAACATTATTGTCAGAAAAAAAAATATATGGAAAAGTATATTATTTAGCTTGTGGAGTTCTTGGTGCTCTTTAAGCTTTGTTGTTTTTGACTTCCGGTTCCGGTTCGCGGCATCACTAGTCTCACGGTGAGACTCCTCTCCTTGTCGACTAGGTTTCCCTTCGTCGGTGGACCCTTGTACGGGTCCAAAGTCACCCTGGAGGGTGCAACTTCTGTCAAGGAGGATGCGGTCCAGCTGCGGAGGAACGGCGGCTCCTCCAGCTGTCCGGACAAAACTCTGAGGGCCGATGGAGAAGAACAACGGCCATGAAAATGGCCGATCACCCTGCCGCTTCAGACCGTAAGTCAGAGAACATCTAAGCTTTTACTGCCCCCGTGGTGAATCCGGGTCAGAATTTTTTCTTATTTTTCTCTCTATTCCGTTTTTTTCTTTGTTTGTGTGCCTGTAAAGAGCTTTTGAAATTATTTCCCTGGCTTTGAAAGATGGCTTCTGCTTTTTGGGGGGAAGAAAGGCATTTTACAAATACTGAAAGGCTATAAACTGGACACAAAAAAGGAAAAAAAAGAAGGAAAAGGTTTCCTCTCTCCTTTATTTTTAAGAATGTTATTATTTCTACTTTTTTATACATATATATACATATTATACTTTAAAAGATAGAAAAAAAGAATTTATTTTTGGAAAAGACTTTCCTAACTCACTGAGGACATCTAGTGGTGAAGATTTAATTGTTAGAGAATTTCTATTTCTCTATTGGTGAAAAATAAATCAGAAGCTCTCACAGTTGACTGCATTTAGCTGATTCAAATAACTTTATATTTATATAAAAATATTTACAATACCATTCTTCTTTACAGCAACATAGCTTAATGAAGACTTCTTACAGAGACAGACCAGAGACAAACCCAGAGACTGGAAATCCAACTCCTAACTCAATACTCTTTTGCACAGACTCAGTAGCACTTTCTTCACATTGGCTGACTGAGTTACCACATGACTCTTCCTCCTCATGAATATTCCAACACTCCTCCCTTCATGACAGGAAGAGACATCAGACCTATAGACTTAATACATTTTCCATAGTGAACATTACCCAATGGTTTAGTCATCATGTCTGCCAAATTATCCTCAGAAGAACAATGATGTAAACTAATCAATTTTCCTTTTACAGCTTCCCTGACATTACAATACTTAATGTCTACATGTTTACTTCTGTTCTTCACCCTGTCACCAGTTGCCATTTTTATACAGGCAGCATTTTCTTCAAATACCTTTACAGATTCTTTTACATTAATATTTAAATCTTGCAACAACTGTACATACCATGTTACTTCAGAACACAATTCAGATAAAGCAATAAACTCTGCTTCCGCTGTTGAAATAGCAACAGTTGTTTGTTTTCTGGACTTCCATTCAATCAGAGTCCCTCCAAACAATATTATAATCCCAGAATTTGATTTCCTTGTGTTTATGTCACTGATTTAAATACTTCATGGTCTTCCATGGATTTCATCTCTTTATCCATGGCCTCCTT
>NW_024098365.1:0-3910 GCF_016545835.1 Crotalus tigris
ATGGCTGTCCAGTTTCTTCTTAAAAACTTCCAGTGTTGGCACATTCACCGCTTCTGTAGGCAGGTTGTTCCACTGGTTAATTGTTCTCACTTTCAGGAAGTTTCTCCTTAGTTCTATGTTGCTTCTCTCTTTGGTTAGTTTCCACCTGTTGCTTCTTGTCCTGCCTTCAGGCGCTTTGGGAAATAGCTGGACTCCCTCTTCTTTGTGGCAGCCCCCAAGATATTGGAACACTACTATCATGTCCTCCCTTGTCCTTCTCTTCATTAAACTAGACATACCCAATTTCAGCAACCGTTCCTTATATGTTTTAGCCTCCAGTCCCCTAATAATCTTTGTTGCTCTTCTCTGTACTCTTTCTAGAGTCTCAACATCTTTTTTACATTGTGGTGACCAAAACTGGATGCAGTATTCCATGTTGCAGACAGTAACAGGGTGGTTTTTGCCAGGATTGACAAAACAGAATTGCAGAATAATAGATCTGGAAGAAACCCCAAGTCATCTAATTTGATTTTTTTATCAGTGCAGAAAACCTGTCACTGAACAATAACTATAGCTTTACTTCACTAAGGAAAGTCCACCATCTTTCAAGACAGTTTGCTTTATTTAGAATGGAATTAGATGTGTTATTTTTGTCACGGGGCAAAGTGACACCGGGGAAGTATTCAGAAATTTGTACAGAGACAGGGAATCAGTGTGGAACTAGGAAAAAATGGTTGGAAGAGTGCAAGTAGCCAGGAGAGAAGACTGTCGGAAGGTCTTCAAATATCCGAGAGTCTGTCATGGGGTGGATAGGATAGAATTGTTCAGTGCTGCTCTAAAAGACCAGACAAGAAACAAGGATTTTGATTTCAAGGAAGCAGATTTCAATTGGACATCACGTAGAATTTCCTAACATTAAGGGCTGTTCAACAATGGAAGATGTCTCTGGAGATGATGAACTGTCTACCCCTGGGAGTGTTTAAACTGAGGTTGGATGACTGTCTGCAGGGATATTATAGTACAGGTAGTCCTTGACTTACAACAGTTCATTTAGTGACCATTTGATGTTACAGCGGCACTGAAAAAAGAGACATATGACTGTTTTTCACACTTACTACCATTGCAGCATCCCCATGGTCATGTGATCAGAATTCAGAAGCTTGGTAACTAATTCATATTTATGATAGTTTCAGTGTCCTGGGGTCAAGTGATCACCTTTTGCGACCTTCTGACAAACAAAGTCAACGAGGAAGCCAGATTCACTTAAGAACTGGGTTACTACCTTAGCAGATACAGTGATTCATTTAACAACTGTGGCAAGAAAGGTGCTATAATGTGGCAAAACTCACTTAACAAATGTCTCACTTAGCAACAAGAATTTTGGGCTCCATTATGGCCGTAAATTGAGGAATACCTGTAGTGGGTTCCTGTTCTGGTCAGCGCTTTGGCTGGGGAATTCTGGGATTTGAAATCCACGCATCTTCAAGTTGTCAAGGTTGATAAATACTGGACTAGATGTTCCCCAGGATCTCTTCCAATCTTACATTTTTGGTTCTATGGAACATTAGTTTTTGATAGACTCGGAAAGAACAGCAGTATGTGAGCTTGAGGTGTTGCTGAATAACTGAAAATACTAAGGTAGACAGATTGCAAAAGTCTACTTTTTGCAGGATCTAATCTGAGTCGGTCACTGGGACCAGAGGTTTATTCTTCCGAGTTTTCATCCTTGTGCTGGAGCCCATCCTCAGGGAATTTCTCTCTCTCCATTCTCTCTCTATGTATAAGATAATGCAACATAAATAGAGCTGTGGTGGTGCAATGGTTAGAATGCAGTATTGCAGGCTAACTCTGCCGACTGCCAGGAGTTTGATCCTGACCAATTCAAGGTCGACTCAGCCTTCCATTGTTCCAAGATTAGAGGCACAGATTGTTGGGGGCAATATGCTGACTCTGTAAAACTGCTTAGAGAGGGCTATGAAGCACTGTGAAGCAGTATATAAGTCTAAATGCTATTGTTATTATTCTGGGACACATATATTTGCCTTATTCATAAGAGATACAGGCAGCTAGTGTTTTGAACAGTTCTACTTTTTGGTGCAAAGAAAGATCCTGATTCTGATGGATAAGTAAATAAACTTGTAAAATTGGGGAACACTGGAAGTTTTTAAGAAGAAACTGGACAGCCATTTGTCCGAAATGGTATAGGGTTACCTGCCTGAGCAGGGGGTTGGATTGATGACCTCCAAGGTCCCTTCCAACTTTATGATGATGATGTTTGAAATATGACCCACTTTTTCTCTTTGAGGACCAGCTACGGAGCAGGATTATCCTTCTGGAGGAAAAGAAGGATTTAATGGAGGCTCATCCTTCCGATGCAGAAAAGGAAATTGCCGAGTTGCTTGTAAGTCTTGCTAATTCTGAATTTTGGAAAACCAGCTAATTATCAATCTCGTCCCAAGAGGTGGTGAACCTGACCTTGCCTTTTTTTCTTCTCTCTTCCTCATTAAAGGGACAAATGGAAGAAGAGCGGGAGAAGTTAGACAATGTGTTCAAACAACTACATGATTTTCTGCATAAACAGGAAAAACAACTGCAGAACCGAATGAAAATGGTGGAGAAAGATTTTCAAAAAAACAAGACAGAATACCTGGAGGGGCTTTCAAAGGAACGCACCATACTTAAAAGTATCATTAGGGAGATGCAGGAGGTGTGTGAGCAGCCAGCTGTGGAGTTCTTAATGGTAAGATGATTTTAAAAGTAGAGAGCCAGCTCAGAACCTTAATGGGACACCTTCACTTCCCTAAATGTCTATGGAGGTTCCCAGTCATCCAGGTCCTGGTTGTTCCCAAAAATGCTTTTTCAGGAGGCAGCTGGACTTTCTGGGAGTTGTTGTCCACAAGTCTTAAAGTGGAGTTTGGAGATCTATGAGGGCTTAAGCAGCCTTCTTACTTTAATCAATTGCAAAGCGTGAGATCTCCTGCTCTCTCTTCTCTCTGCTCTCCTCTCTCTCTTCTCTCTGCTTCTCTCTCTCTCCTCTCTCTCTCTCCTCTCTTCTCTCCTCTCCTCTCTCTCTCTCCTCGTCTCGCTCGTCGCTTCTCGCTCTCTTCCTCTCTCTTTCTCCTCTCTCTCTCTCTCGTCTCGCTCGCCTTTTCTTCTCTCTCAATCTCTCTCTCTCTCTCTCTCTCTTCCTCTCTCTCTTCTCCTCTCTCTTTCTTTCTCTCTTCTCTCCCTCTCTCTCTCTCTCTCTCTTTCTCCTCTCTCTCTCTCTCCTCTCTGTTTCTCTCTCTTCCTCTCTCTGTTCTCTCTCTCTCTCTCCTCTGTTCTCTCTTTTCCTCTCTTTCTTTCTTCTCTCCCTCTCTCTCTCTTTCTCCTCTTTATCTCTCCTCTCTGTTTCTCTCTCTTCCTCTCTCTCGTCTCTCTCTCTCTTCCTCTCTCCTCCCTCTCTCTCTCTCTCCTCTCCTCTCGACATGCTCATTTTCTTTCCTGTTCTACATCTCTCTCCTGTATCTCTGTCTCTCTATTCTCTCTCCTCTTCTTTCTCTCTTCCCTCTTCTCTGATCTCGATATCTCTCTCTCTCTTTCTCTCCTCTACCTCTCTCTCGCCCCTCTCTCTCTCTCTCTCTTCTCTCCTCTATCTCTCTCTACTCTCTATCTCTCGTCTCTCTTCTTCTATCTCCTACTTTGTTCTCATCTCTCATCTCTCTCTCTTCTATCTCTCTCTCGCCTTCTCTTCTCTGTCTCTCTTCCTCTATCTCACATCTCTGAATCTCTTCTTCTCAGCAAATCTGTCTCTCTCTTCTGTCTCTCTCTCTCTCTGTCCCTGCCTCTGTCTCTATCTCTCTGTCTCCCTCTGTGTGTGTGTGTCTCTCTCTCTGTGTCTCTCTCTCTCTCTCTCTCTCTCTCTCTCTCTCTCTCTCTCTCTCTCTCTCTC
>NW_024098366.1:0-4645 GCF_016545835.1 Crotalus tigris
TTCTACATCTGTCTCACTGTCTTCTATATCTCTCACTATATCTCACTATCTTCTACATCTATCTATCTATATATCTTCTACATCTGTCTCACTGTCTTCTATATCTCTCACTATATCTCACTATCTTCTACATCTATCTATCTATATATCTTCTACATCTGTCTCACTGTTTTCTATATCTCTCACTATATCTCACTATCTTCTACATCTATCTATCTATATATCTTCTACATCTGTCTCACTGTCTTCTATATCTCTCACTATATCTCACTATCTTCTACATCTATCTATCTATATATCTTCTACATCTGTCTCACTGTTTTCTATATCTCTCACTATATCTCACTATCTTCTACATCTATCTATCTATATATCTTCTACATCTGTCTCACTGTCTTCTATATCTCTCACTATATCTCACTATCTTCTACATCTATCTATATATCTTCTACATCTGTCTCACTGTCTTCTATATCTCTCACTATATCTCACTATCTTCTACATCTATCTATCTATATATCTTCTACATCTGTCCACTATCGTCTACATCTCTCACTATATCTATCTCACTATCTTCTACATCTATCTATCTATATATCTTCTACATCTGTCTCACTGTCTTCTATATCTCTCACTATCTCTCACTATCTTCTACATCTATCTATATATCTTCTACATCTGTCTCACTGTCTTCTATATCTCTCACTATATCTCACTATCTTATACATCTATCTATCTATATATCTTCTACATCTGTCTCACTGTCTTCTATATCTCTCACTATATCTCACTATCTTCTACATCTATCTATATATCTTCTACATCTGTCTCACTGTCTTCTATATCTCTCACTATATCTCACTATCTTCTACATCTATCTATCTATATATCTTCTACATCTGTCTCACTGTCTTCTATATCTCTCACTATATCTCACTATCTTCTACATCTATCTATCTATATATCTTCTACATCTGTCTATCTATCTTCTACATCTGTCTCACTGTCTTCTATATCTCTCACTATATCTCACTATCTTCTACATCTATCTATCTATATATCTTCTACATCTGTCTCACTGTCTTCTATATCTCTCACTATATCTCACTATCTTCTACATCTATCTATATTTCTACATCTATCTCTCACTATCTCACTATTTTCTACATATATCTATCTATCTATCCACTATCTTCTATATCTATCATTATCTTTTATATCTATCTCTCACTATATGTCACTATCTTCTACATCTATCTATCTTATCCTATCTATCTTCTATATCTACCTATCTACCTATCTAATTAATCATCTATATAATCTCTTATCTATATCTAATCTCTTATCTCTAATTACCTATCTAATCTGTTATCTATACTTAATCTCGTATCTATATCCTTATTTATTAATATTTATTGGCCACCTATTTTACCACAATGTGACCCTGGGGCAGCTCCTACTCCTAAAGAAATCTGTTTATCCACATACGTTAAAACATAAATAAGTTTAAACCAACCACTAAAGTCTAATCACTCTGAGGGAGGTGGGAGCTGTTGTTAACTCGATTTCCAAGGCAGGGTGGCGTCAAAAATCTCGGATGGGAGCGTGCTTGAAATAGAAATGCACATAGTCCTCGACATACGGCCACAATTGAGCCCAATATAACTCGCTAAGCAAGACAGAGGTGTCAAGTGAATTTTGCCCCGTTTTATGACTGACCTTGCAACGGGACACTCTACAACGGTCGTAACTATGAAGCAGTTGCCAAGTGTCTGAATTCCGATCACATGATCATGGGGATGCTGCAGTGGCAAATGTGAAAAAAAAGTCATCAGTTGCTTTTTTCAGTGTCATTGAACTGTTGTAAATCGAGGATTACCTGTAAACATGGCAAATTAAAACTATCAAAAAAAACCTCCCCCAAAGCTTTGTGGAAGGTTTCTGGCCAGGAAAACGAAATGCTGAATTTCCCTGAAAAGCGCTAACTTCTTTTTTGTTTCTTTCCTCCCCACCCTCCTTTGCTTCCAGATTGTCCCCATCGATCAAGAGCGGAATAATCATCACAACCCAGAAACCCTCGACGCAAGAGTGCGACACGCTATCTGTAGGTTGCCGTGCCCACCGTGTCTCCCGTGAAGTCCCTTTTGATACGTGAAATAACAGCACTAACCTTTTTAATTTTTTTTAAACGGGTTTGCTACCTTTCAAGGTCAGATGGAGTTGTTTACAGTGGTTGGATGGTGTCTGGGAAGCTTTGTGACAGCCAAATGACCAAGGAGAAATCTTCATTTGTTGTGTGTGTTGAGTAGGGGAATAAATGATGGTAGATCTCTATAGGATGGGTGTGCCCTTGAAATAGAGGAAACCCCACAAGTTAAATCTGTCAGAGTCATTTTTGTTTAACCTAGAGTCATGTTAGTGCATGTTAGGAAGTATATGGGGTTCCAGAAATTGAGAATGAGCTGATGATCAGCAAGGTTTTGAATTTCCACTGTGCGCGTCCTTGTAATATGCCAGTAAAAGGGAGAGTGGTTTGCTTCTGATACACCTCTTAAGTCATAATTTAGCCCGGTGAGAAGGCCTTCCCTTTATTTGGAGGAACTTGGAAGCTTCCCCCCCCAAAAACAAAACCCCGACATTGATTTTAAACTGTTTTATTTGAACGGGTTCAAGCAATAAGCATCAGCTGACGGAGCGGATTCAGATACAACTAAGCCTTGCCTAATGACAGTGGGAAGCAAATGTTTTCCAATTTCTCCTGGGAAGGCCCCAAGTCTCTTAAAGGCTCCTCCTGCTTGCGCTCACGAGTTGCTCGATGACATCAGGAGACTATGCTCTGAAGAGACAAGTGGCCGGTTAAATTTGTGGAACGTGGACGGTTTGCTCTGCGGCAGGTTAAATTTGTGGAACGTGGACGGTTTGTTCCATCGGTCTAAGGAAACGGCTCCTAAGGCTGAGAGGGCGCGAATATTTCTTTTTTGACAGAGGCCGGCGGGCCGTTTTTTTTCCTCCCCCCCCCCTTGTTATTTCCAGTCTACTTATTCACAGGTTGCTTTTTCCATTCTCTTGAATGTCTTTTCCTGTCTGTCCGAGAAGAAGCATGAAGAGCCGCTCCACAACTCCCCCCTTGCACGTCCACGTGGATGAAAATACCCCTGTCCATGTCCATATTAAAAAGGGTCAGAAAACGCCACCGTCGGCAAAAACCCAGGTATGAGGGGGGCAGCCCGAGCTCCGCTCCCCGCAAGGCCAACGAAAGCTCAGTTGTCTGCTTTGGCTGCTCCTAGATATCTGTGCCAGCTTAACTTGCTCTGTTGCTGCTGCTGCTGCTGCTAGAAGCTTCCTCTCTCTGTGCTGCAGACCTGGACGTTGTCTGTCACCGTCTCACATTGGGGCTCGTATTTCTGATCCCGCTTGTCGTTGCGCCCCAGTTTTCTCCCGTCAAAACGGTCTTAGGAGATGTTGCTCAAAACCAGCTCTTGTTCCTCAGGGGGACAGACCTTGTCTTGTTCTCCTCCGTAAATCGTAAAAATGCAGGGGAGGCTTGTCAGTGAGCTGACACAGGACAAGAAACAGTTGCATGTCTTAGGATTGTGCGCATTTCCTTTCGATAAGCTAGCTCCCTGGCTCCGATTCTGCCGATAAACAAAGGTTCCTGGAGGCCGGGAAGGATAAAATTCTTTTTCAAAGGCAAAAGTTCCAACGGGTGAAGAGGTCCAAAATTCAAGGTGTTAGGGAGGAGCTATTTCAAATCTCCGGGGCTTTAGCGTGCTTCCCGGCCTCAACTGTCTCCTTGGGTTGGTGTAGCCTAAGGCAGGATTTGTGTGGCTGTGCTTAACTGAATTGTCTGCGCTGAGGCCCGTTGCAAACAAGGCTGGGGGCCTTCCCCTTTTGTTTTCGCTTCTGTCGGAAGAGGCCCCGGGCTGTGGTTCTCGGGCCCAGCTGCCCTGCTCCAAATTGTCTCCCTCTAATCTTTCCAGGGTAACTAAGGGCCTGCTCTGCATCACAAGAGGCTAAGCAACCTGGGTGATGTCACAATGACCTTGCTAAGCCAGCCCCGTGCACCTGCCAGTCTGTCCCCATACTCTCCTAGCTATGCGGTACCTATATTTCTTTTTCCTGAGCGTGGTTACTGAGACTGATCTGTGATGTAGAATGTGACGCTTTTTTCTGTGGTACAGTTCTCGCCGTGCCTGCGGGCAGGGGGCAGCAGGGGGTGGGTGGGTGGTGGGGAAGCCTCCGTTTGCTTGGCAGGAGTCTCTTGCCCCCCCAGTAACGCGACCCCCGGGCCTGGGAGGGGGGGAATGGGGTCCCTAAGAAAAGAAAGTACTAAGGCCGCGCATCTCACTAAAATTTCCAAACTCCCCCGCCTGCATCCTCCCCCTTCCCACTCCCCCCTCCGTCCTCACTGTTCCTCTTCTCTTTTGTTCCTCCTTTCCTCTTTTTTTTTTTTTTTTTTTTCCCTTTTCCTTCCCCCACAGCAGAGGCACAAGCAGAAAATGAAAGGGGATACCGTGAATGTGCGCCGCAGTGTCCGAGTAAAAACTAAAGTCCCCTGGATGCCCCCAGGCAAAACATCTTGCAGAGAATCATCGTACAAGTGGGAGGTAGGCGACCCCCGCCCCCTGCAGCCGGGCTGGCTCTC